>NW_007006083.1:291763-333361 GCF_000164805.1 Carlito syrichta
CCAGCTACTTGGAAGGCTGAGGTGGAAGGATCGCCAGAGCCCAGCAGGTCGGGGCTGCGGTGGCCAGGAGCGGCCACTGGACTCCCGTCTGGGCAACAGAGTGAGACTCCAACTCAAAAAAAGCAAAAAAAAACAAAAAAAAGAATATTGTGAAAAAAACTTTAAAAATCCATTAAACATTTACTTGCTTTAGAATTATTATTAGGAACATCAATTATTGTTGTGGATTATATACAAATGATCCTAGTATTTTAAATATTTGACTTTTATGTAATCATCAAATTCACAGTTTCTTTATTCGTTCATTGATTCAGTCAACAAATTTTTTTTTTGAGCACTTATGGTATTTAGGAGACAACAATGAAAAATAAAAGATGACAATCTATTTCCATGTGATTTATTACTTCGGGGCATACAGACATTAGGAAAAAAACACTGAACATCTAAGTACCTGTAGCATGTTAGCATACACACGGGTGGTTAGTGCCACAGAAAAAAAGGAAAAATAGACAAAGGTGAGGAGGACTGGAAGTTTTGAGTAAGTTGAGTGGGAATTGAGACAGAGCTCACCGACCAGGTGAGACCTTGAAAACAGTCTTGACAGGGTGGTGTACATGGCTCTGTGGAGAAGAGTCTTGAGGCAGGAGTCATGGCTAATGGCAAAGAGCGGCATGGGCTGGAGTCCAAGATCACTGGAGCAACTTCTGGAGGGAAGGTTAAAGTTGGGGCTGTCCTCCTCCAGTTTTTCTAACAAAATCCCTCTGGATCTTCCACATGCAATTAGAGTAGTTCTAGAAAGCAGAAATCCTTGAAGTGTGTATCTCTCTGTTTGGTTTCTTAGAACCAAAGGGGATATTTCATATTGGGACTTTGTACGTGCACCATGCTCTCTCAGAACAGAGCATGACCTTACCACGTGGAAGTCTGTTTTGCAACACCGAATCATCAATATTCTAATTTTCAGAAATACTTTCATGAAATTGGGAGGCTGCCTGCAATTTTTATTTTGATGGCAACATTTTCCTGTTTGTTCTTGTGGTAGCACAATTTCTGCCACTGAAAGTCTTTCTTCTCCTTTTATCCTTTCCTTGATTGTCTTTTACAGTATTGAAAGAGTTTTAGACTGGACATCAGTAGACCTACTGGTGTTTTTTTTTTACTGGTGTTTTTTTTCTATCATGAGTATGCAGTGGCACATTCATGAGCACCCCAGCGTCAACCTGGTGGGCTCAGGTGATCCTTCAGCTCCCAAGTAGCTGGAACTACAGGCATGCGCCACCATGCCTGGCTAATTTTTTGATTTACTGTAGAGATGAGGTCTCACCAAGTTGCCCAGGCTGGTCTCGAACCCGTGGGCTCAGGCAATCCTCTTCTTGGCCTCCCAAAAGTGCTGGGGTTACAGGCTTGGCCACTGCGCCCAGCCCTGATGGTTTTGATTGTGTCATAAATTCACTTTCTAATCTCAGACAAATCACTTAAGTATTCTGTACATTAGCTCCCTCAAATCAATAATAGGAATATTAATAACTGCCTCACCAAATTGTTTTGAGTATTACATGAGAATTGCAATAAATTGCTTTGAGAATGGTTAAGCCTACAAGGAAGACTAGTTTATAAAAGACATATGAGTTTTAGCAAAACTCATATGTAATGTAGTGCTAGACTTTTTAGGATCTCTGGAAAACAACCTAATTTAAATAGCATTAATAATGGCTATTAAATTACCATCTTGCTCCTAGAAAATGTTTGGTTCGGGTGTTAATCTAGAGACTAAAGACACAATAAAGACAGGCAGCCATAAACTGGCATCTTTGAGTTTGTTCTTGTTGCAACGTGACTACTGTGAGAAATCTTGTATTCTCTCTCTCTGGGATGCAAAATCTTTGTGATTACAAAGAGAACAGTTGGGTTTTTAAAAAATGTCTTGTGTTCACCTTGTGATAAAAAATTCTGTTGTTTAGAAATTGTCTTTTCCTCTCCCATTCTTTCTCAGTTTGTTGCTACCTCTGAAAATAGAAGTCATATAGTAATACAACCTTTGGTGAAGAATCTTTTCATTTTAATGTCAATATTGAAAAGCAGAAAAAAAATATTAATTAATAGACTCATTTTCCCCCATTTTGAAATCCCCTTTGATTTATTTAAAAATAATTCTCCTTCAGTCTGTATGTGTGAAGAAGCCTTTCTTGGTGGGGGCTTGCTTCATTTGTCTAGCAAGGCCTGCAAAAGCTCACTGGTATTTCACATCTCAAAGCTAGACATGTGCAAATCTCTACTCATGATGAAAAGAAGGATCTTGCCACAAAGGTATTCGGCTCCATCTGGTGAACACTACGACTGTGAGAAAGAGAATAATCTATTGTTGAATTTGCGGGACCTTTTGTTTTTATCTTTCTTACCGTATTTCTTTCAAATACAGCTTCTTTAGTGAGGATGGTGGAAAAGAAAAAGAATAGTCAGAGAAGGGAGTGGGAAAAGGGGAAGATGGGTTAAAGGATATATCAAAGCCAGAAAAATAGTCTTGCAATACATCTTATAGGAAATACTCCTTCTGAGTCAGACTGAGCTGATAAAACTCAGCGGTCTGGGTTGTGGGAGGGGGAACATGCAGGAAGAAAGAAACACAGCTTTTTTGCCTTGGGAATTACAAAACCTGGGGCTCTCAGGTGAAAAACTAATGAATGAATCAAGTGAAATGCATGATTACATCCTTTCAAGCTTTGAGTGGAGGGCAGTTTTTATTAAATCACAAGCGAGATTATTGCCCATCCTCAAGCAAAGAGTAGGGAAGAAGAGTACTTGTCCCCCAAGGAAAGCAAAACCAATACAGTAACTCTTTCTGGTGGGTACTGACTTCTGTTTTATACCATCTAAAAATGCTATCAGTAGTCTAGAAATCCCTATTGTTGTGTGAATAGCTTTTCCATTAAACAAACAAAAACAAAACTCATGTAACAGTTTAGACTTGGATGTAGTCACATGACCATTTGGGTAAATGTGATTTACTCCTTTTGGTTTGGAGCCCTCTCATACTTCATTACATAGGGATGTGTTTATGTTCATTATGGACACAGACATTCAAATATAAATATGAAAAACCCTTTTGAAAGGATCAAGAAACAGGTGATTATTTGTGGCATGCAGGCTCTAAAGCAGTATTTCATAGAGTATTATCTAGAAACAAGCTACTTCAGAATTACCTGGAGATGTCTATTAAAATGCAAATGTCTAGGAGGCTACAGATCCAGTGAATCAGAAATTCTACCATGGGTCCTAGTTTGTGCCTAGGTGGGGCCTGAGGGGCATTTTTAGCAAGCAAACCAGGTTACTCTTTGTGCATTAAAGTTTGTGAACCACTGCTCTGAACATGCCTTGGGATCTAATTGTGGCTCCAACTGATGTGTGTAAATTAGACACATTTATTGAAAATTGTATTAACTCTTACGGGTGGCAAACGTTATTCCAACACAGAATGTGGGCAGCCACAGGAAAAGAAGAATGTATGCATCTCAGAAAAGACTTGCCCTGCCTCTGTGTAGATGACTGCTCTTGAATCTGTGTACAGCCCAGACATTCTACTTACAATTTTCACAGTACAGGGACACGGAGGGCTTTGGAATGGATTCTCTTAGAATGTGCTGGTCTGAAAATATCCGGGTAAAGAAATCACATGAAATAATTTTCCGCAGTCAAAATACCTGAGCTCTATTGTTGAATGCATTGCTACCTTTTGCATTTATTAAGTGCTACCTGCATATAACGTCTACATGTTATTATGCAATATTATATAATCTGTGAGAGCAATTTTATTTTTAGACTCTTCTGGTGCCATGCACTTCAGATAAGAGGCTGTGAGCTTGTACCTGTTTTAAAGAGTTTCCATACAAAGAAATGGACAGTTTTTACATTTTTTCGGAAATACTTCCCACATGAGTGTGTTATGAATAATACACAATTAAAGACAACACAATCATAAAATAGCCAATGACTCATTCACTCCTCAGGTCCCATCTCTCTCAGTTGTGTATGTCAAATTTCTGCATCTAAGCTTAGACCATTTATGGCATGGTGGGGAGGGAGAGTTCTGCTCTCTTTGAGCAGTGTGGAATCTCTGACCTGTGTGGAATCCTTGCTTCTCATGTTTGACAGAGATGCTACAGAAATTTTCTGATGGTCTCAGCAAGAGGAACCATGCAGAACATGATTAAGATGACATCACCACTTTGAAGTACATCACCACTGGAAGATGGGGGCCCTGACAAGTCCACGAAGAGGCTTTGACAAGTTTTTTTCTGAGCTTCAGCTGTGGGTTGAATGTTGTGTACCCCAAATTAATATATTAAAACCTGTCTGCCCCTCAAGTTTTATAGTCTTTGCAGGGCAAGCTTCCCCTTCTGCTTTTCTGCCATGTGGCAGTGTAGCACAAGGCCCTCAACAGGACACTGGCAAATGCCAACGCCATGCTCTTGAACTTCACAGCTACCACCATTGTGAGCCAAGCAAACCTCCTTTATTTACAAATTACTCATCCTCAGGTCCCTTACAGCAACACGAAGGGGGCCAAAACAAGCACCCAGCTTTGGTGAGCCTCTCTAGCCTCAGGCTTTGCCTTACTTCCCAAAGCTGCCCCACAGGCACCCTAAGCCCCAAACTTGCTGAACGACTTTCCTTTCCAAGTGTACCCGGTGCTGTCTCACAGCAGGTGTGCTTGTGTGTACTCTGCCTTCTCCTCTCTCTGATGTCCTGTCTCCACTTCTCCACTTGGTGAATTCCTGCTCACCCTTCAAGTCCCAGTGTCCATAATGCCACAGCCTTTGAAGAAGACCTTGACTCAAGTGAGTCTCGGCTTTATGCTCCCACTACATTAAGTCCATAGGATCACTTATCTCATAATTTGTACTCAGCGTGTCAGTCTTCCATGACCTCTGAACTCCTGGAGGATAAGATAGAAATGTTATTTCACTTATCTTTGTATTTTCAGCACTTAGTTCAGACTGTGAGATCATTAAATGCCTTTTGTTTTTTTAAAAAAGTCGAGGCTGCAGTGGCCAGGAGCGGCCACTGCACTCCAGTCTGGGCGACAGAGTGAGACTCCAACTCAAAAAAAAAATAAAAATAAAAAAGTCATTCATGAATATTACACACAAGGAAAAAAAAATAAGCTGTCCCACCAAGAATTATCTGACAGCTACTAACTATGCCTATAAAAGGCATACACTTACCTGGAATACTGGAACTGGACTTCCATGTTCTGGGCCTAAGCACCAAGTTAGTAATTCATAATTGCCAAATGCTAAATGTGCCACATCACAATTTAACAAAAGATACTTTGTGTGAAGTCTAGTTGATATACAATTTAAGGAAATTATTAATTATACTTCACTATCCCCACCATCTTCTTTAAAATCCCAGGGAATTAAGTTTGTTCTTAGAAATGACAAGCCCTTTGAAGTTAACTTGAAGAGATCCTGGTTTTAGAACATATGTAACTATAAACTGAAAGTATCTTAATATCTAACCATTTCTGATCCACCTTTTTTGATTTCATTGTCTTCTGAATATTCAAGTCCTATTGTATTTTATTTTAACTGGAGATAACCATAACTATTATAGAATAATGCACATTATATTTTATAATATATAAAATAATTATATTATATATATAATGTATATTATTCTAGAATGACTAAGACTGTCTGTATAATTAAGCTAAGGCTTTTCCTCCAGGAAATCCAGTGACATTATCTTGCATTCTGTGTCTGAAATACTACTCATTAAAAGCAGAAATAAACTTTTATACTCATGGCTAACAATGCAGAAAAGAGTCTTTTCCCTGCAGCTTGTCTCGATTCCAGAAAGAAGGATGGTTTTCCAGATGACTTGCTGTTTGATTTGATTTTCATCCACAATTACTATCAAGATCCTTCCCCCCAGCATTTTTTCTCTGGTGGTTTTAAGCTTTGTCCTTCTACCTTAGTTTTTGAATCAATGTGCTTTCTAAAGACAGTACTCAACTACTGTTCATCTGACTTTCAGAACTATGTGCAATTTCATTTCTGATGAGCTTTCGCTATTTACAGTCATGGGTGGCAAAAGAAAGGAAGGAAGAAAGGAAAAAAATCCCACTTCTCCCTGGTGCTCTGTCCTTCTTTCCTGCTGCTGAATTCATTGTTTTGATTCCTTCATGCACTGGCAAACTTTCAAGCACACCATATGAGAATTTTAAAAATGAAGCTCCCATTTAGGAGGTACACACTGGTGATATACACACAGAGCTTCAATTTAAACCATTATTGCATACCATCTTTTTCCTTTTATAATAATCCATTAAATGCTTTCAAGTATGGAGAAGGAATAGCAACCTGTAGATCCAAATGGAACCCAGATGACCTATAAAATACACACTGCCTCCCTGCCTGAGTTGTTAGAGCTCTCATCTCTAATGGATGGCATTGTTATTTTACCATCCAGACAACCACACACATCAATTATACATTCTCCAATGTCATGAATCATTTTTTGAAGGCAACCTGTCTTTTGGCTGTTATATATGTCATTTTTTTTTAACCTCTGAACAAAACTTGATGTGCATGAGTGTGTGTGTGTTGTAAATGATGATATCTTTGTTTTAAATAAATTAATTGGTAATTGGAAAATACTTTGGGAGATCATTTAAATGTCTATTCTGCCAGTCATAGACTGTACTAATATTTGTTCAATTCTTTTCTATGACAGCAACAGCAGCACTTAAGAGGACAATGTTTGGCAAGATATTTTTTCTTTCAGAAAAAAGCCGTATATAATGCTTTGATTTTGTGAGTTCAAGTTTAATTTACACACACATGCACACATGTACAAGCCTATCTGCTCTTTAAATACATTTTTACTGATAATCAAAACATGCAGTCTTTAAAATAACACACAATTAAAGACAAAACAAATGTGAAAAAGGCACTCCATTTTAAAACTATCTCTCCAAATAATTCTGGACGGTATCAGATAGCAACACATCTGACCTTGATTTGTATTATGATCACCCAAACATCCCACATCACTTCATTACTCCAAGTCAACAGATTTTTATAATATCCACAGAAAAATTAAACTTCTACAAAGTACAGGTTATTTGAAACCCCCAGAAAGACCAGTACATGGCAAGAGCAGTTGGTTAGTACTGTTATCCTTAAAAAAACTTGGAAAGAAAATCGTGCAGTGGCTCTTATTAAAGACGCATATTATTTTCTACTAGGATTTATTGTTGGTTTGATTTTGGTATTTTCTTTGTTGTTCTGTTGGAATTATTTTTTTCCTATTTGTGTTATCTTAAGAACATCCTAGAAAGTTTAAGACATTTTCTTATTTTTCCAGGCTCATGGGGAGTCAAGGACATTTGTTTACTATCTTACAGTACATAGGAGTTGAACTCTTGCTATGCTGCAGGCAATATTAATTCTTTACAACCATTATCTCATTTAATCTTACCAAAAATCCTAGGTATTAGCACTTCATAGGACAGATGAAACACAGCTCACAGGCTTAGTACCTTTACAACTTCAGAACAGCTGAACTAAAGCCTTTTAAACTTTTCCCACTAGGCTATATCAAATCACGATTTTAATGTAGATCAGCTAACAATCAGTTAAAACACATGTATAAGCTTTAGAAACAGTAGAAAAAAATACAGTTGCACTATATCACAGAAAGCTTTCAAATTAGGAAAAATCAAGAATGTTAAACATTGTCTAACAGTTGATAAAACAGTTATGGAGTGCTTGATATTCTTTCATCTTCTCTCTCTTCTTGCCTCTGAGAACCTCATCTATTATTTTCACAAGGACTTGTGTTTCTCCAAAGTCTCAGGGCTGCAGTTTCAGTGATTGGTCATACTTCTCCTCAATGGCCTGGCAACTCTTCAGGGTGTAAGAGATGCCCAGTTTCTCTAGACACACTTGTTTATGTATGTGGAGTTTTCGTTCACTGTGTTCACCCGTCTTGCTCCATTACCTAGGTCCTCCTTCTCCCACATGTGACACTCTCCATCCGTGCATTGCACAACTCACTTTGGAAGTACTCTTCATATCTAGCCTGGTTTCTCCCTCCCATCCCCACCACTGCAACCCTTGGACGGCATCTCCTTTGCTTCTCACTGAGGACTCTGCATAAACTCTGACCTGGATCTTCCTGCTCCTATCATATTCTGTATATCTCTTTCAGTTCTGATATATCATACATTCTACAGTCATAGTAATTTTCTTAAAATCCTCTCTCCTCACATCACTTCTGGAAAACCTATGGTTTTTGATTGTTTACCAAAACACATACTGAGATCCTAGCCCAACTTTCGAGGTTCTAAAAGGGGCACTTTTCTCATTTTATTGCCACCATTTTTTCATATATAACCTATGCCCACTTACATGTTTCATTATATTTGGAAGGTTCTCTCCTTTTCTCTGCCTATCAAAATTGCCCATTCTTCAATGCTTGTGAAAGTCTTTTCCTCTAAATAACCTTTCTAGATCTTTCCTAAGCAGTTTGAATATCTCCTTCTTCTGAACTCCTTCTTGAACATTGTTTTTATTAATAGATTCACATTGACTTGTCACATAGCCAGTTGTGTACTTGTTCAAGTCATTCTGCTCTATCAGCAGTACTTTATAGAGAGGACATGTATTTTAATCATGTTTGTACTCCCTGCATCACTTAGCACATGACTGGCACATGCTTATAAAACTGGATCATAAAAATTGTTAAACCTGGACAGGAACTTGGAAAAAAGCATATTATTTCTGAAAGAAAAAAAATCATCAAAATATAATATGGTAGTCCTGTCACTTCATTATTAAAATCTATGTGAAATGAATACTATTCCTTTCTTTAAAAAGAAATGGAGGGTAAATAAAGAACCACATGTTTGTATTTTCAGCTCAGTTTTGAGTGTCATTAGGACCAGGAGAATTTCATATTCTCATAGTATGACAAGAAGGAGAGAAACAGAGTTGAAGCGACTTTGGAGAGGGCTGAGGAAGTGCTATGGAGTAGAGGTCCTTTGATGTGGCATGCAGTTTATCTTTCTCTTTATCTAACTTCCACTCAATTCCTTCAAATAATTTAGATGTTATTTCCTCCAGGAATGCTACCATAGCCTCCTCTCTTTCCCAGGCTAGATTGGGTATCTATTCTTTGTGAACTCATCGGCAACCTATATTGTTCTGAATATTCTGCTGAAGATTTGAATTTCTTGAAGGTAGGAGTTATTTTCTTAATCTTTGTATTTTTAACTCAGCTCAGTGCCGGACACAGGCTAAATGCTTAGTGAATATTTAGGATTGAGTTAATTGATTAATTACACTGTTTCAGCTATCTACTAGCTTGTGATTCTGGGTCAATCACTTACCTTTGAATCTCACTTTCATATCTGCAAAATGAAGATCAAGATTTCAATGAAGCCAGAGTTGCAGTGAGCTCAGCAAAGGACAATGCATATAAAATGTGTGGTAATATCATGTGTACATTGTAAACTATTATAAATATAAGCATTTATTTTTAAATTATGACACTGAGTTTACTCCTACCCAGAATGCTTTTGAAGTACTCTTCTCTACAAATTCTTAAGCATTTAGCATTATAATAAAAAAAAGTAAATGCAACGCCTTTGCATAGTTCTTAGTATATGTTTATTTTATAGGTATAATATTTTTATTCTCCAATTCATTTCCTCACCTCATTATCATAGTTAATTAAACACTGTCATATAGACGTATACTTCTGCTATGAAGAATTAACTGTCATGGTACTTCTTTCTCACCAACAACAGCGAGACATTAGACCTCAGGAAACATGACTGTGACCTTGGGAGAAAGCAAGGAAGCCCCACAATTATGCCAGTTGACTGCCTGGAGCCAGTTTCGAGACTATATGGGTGAAGAAACCTGAACACAGCTCTGTAGTCTAAGTGAGTCAAGGATACAGAGACCAGAGTTCACCATGGCAGGGTCATTGAGATTGGTAGATCAGAATATGAGAAAAGAGTGGGCTGTGTACGGGGATTGCTCTGCAGAACCACAGGGTGGGAGAGGGCGTCTCTGATCTCCAGCTGAATAAAGATCTGCTCCTATAGGAGGGAGCCTTCATGAGGTTGAGGAAAGCAGCATGCCAAGGCACAGATGGAGTTCACACAGGGCTCCGGTTGTCTTCAGTTCTGCCAGCCAGAAGAGAGAGAGTTCAATACGTGAGGATGCCCAGTCGAGTCTTCTGCAGCATACCTGTCTAAAAGTACTGTTTGAGAGTATCAGAATGGTCACAAGTAACTTTACTTGATATTTCACCAAAGAGAAACAAAAATATACATCCACAAAAAGACGCATACATGAACTGTCATTCAGTTTTCTTCTGAATCGTCAAATTCTAGAAACAACCCAATGTCAACTCTGTGAAGAGATACAAAAATCATGGCATGTTCATACAAGGAAATACTATCGAGCAAATAAAAATGAACTATGGATACACCCAACAACATAATTAAATGTCGAAAGCATTATGCTAAGCCTGAGAAGCTGAAACAAAGAGAACAGCCCTAAGGTTCTATGCATATAAATTTCTAGAATACAATGGTAAAAGGGAGCAGATCAGCATTTGACAGTAGCAAGGGTTGAAGAAAGAAGTTTGTCCTTGGAGGAGATTTTAGGGAATGATTTCAGTGTTCTGTGTTTGTGTTCCAGTGGTACTCACATGACTCTACATTTTCAAATGTAGAGTCTAACCAAATTGTTTTCAAATGTAGAGTACTAGCCAAATTGATTGTCTAAATTAGTAAAATTTGTTGCATATTATTCATATCCTAATATAGCTTATTTTTTCAAAAACAACCTTTTGTCTAAAAACATATTCTTTAAGTTACTATTAGTGTATCTTGAGTCCTCCACAAAAATTCTTAAGTCCTACGCTTGTGTCTCACTGTCCTATAATGTGCTCTGGAGGCAGTTTAAGGAAAGAGAATTTTATTTGCTTGCATTTTTTCTTTTTTTAAATTTTTTTTTATTGTAAAGATGTGAGGTACAATTCAGGGTTAGGAATACAAATGTTCATTACGCAGGTATCCTTGTTAATGAAGTGTGACCCTCCCTCCCCTGGTAATTTTCCTCAACTGCCAATCCCACCCCGTCCCCTGGCAGTTTCCCACTATTGCCAATCCCTTTCTTTTAGTATTATGATAATTGTTCACGGTCCGCTTATGAATGAGAACATATGATACTCTGTTGTTTATGTGATAGTTAACTGAGTATGCTAGACTCGAAGTCCATCCAAGTTGCTATGAATTCCATATGTTTTTCCTTTATGACTGCATAATATTCTATTGTATATATATGTCACATTATTTAAATCCAGCCCAGTTTTGATGAGCAGCATGGTTGGTTCCATGTTTTTGCTATTGTGAACAGAGTTGCAACAAACATGCGTGTACAGTTATCTTTTTTGTAAAATGATTTGAGTTCCGCTGAGTATATTCCCAATAGGGGAATTACTGGGTCATATGGAAGGTCAATCTCTAGTTCTTTCAGAAATCACCACCCTATCTTCCAAAGAGGTTGCACTAGTTTGCATTTCCACCAGCAGTGTAGAAATGTTCCTTTTTCTCTGCATCCGTGCCAGCATCTATTGTTTGTTTTATTAATGATGGCCATGCTTACTGGGGTTAAGTAGTATCTCAATGTGGTTTTGATTTGCATTTCTCTGATGATTAGTGAGGCTGAGCACTTTCTCATGTGACTGTTGGCTGCCAGTATATCTTCTTTTGAGAAGTGTCTATTTTGGGCACTTTTTAGTGGGACTTTTTGGTTTTTTCTTTTCTTCGCACTTGAGTTCCTTGTAGATCCTAGATGTTCGGCCTTTGTCAGATATACAGTTGGCAAATATTTTTTCCCATTTGGTGTGCTGTCTTCCTGCTCTCTTGATGATTTCTTTTGCTTAGTAGAAGCTTGTCAGTTTGATGATGTCCCATTTGTCTATCTTATTTCTTTTTGTTTGGGCACTTCCTGTCACCATACACAAAAATTAACTCTAAATGGATCAAAGACCTAAACATAAAACCTCAAATTATACAAATCTTAGAAAATGCAGGAGACACCCTTATGGAAATTGGCACAGGAAAGTGAATTTAAAAAGTAAAATACTCTTCTTGGAAGACTGAGATGGAAGGATAACCTGAGGCAAGCAGGTCCAGGCTGCAGTGGCTGGGATTGTGCCTCTGCACTTCAGCCTGAGTGACAAAGTGTGACTCCAACAAAAAAAAAAAAAAAAAAAAAAAGGAGTACTTTTCTACCCTCTGTGACAGAAAGCGGCTAAGCTACAGAGGCTACTGAATTATCTAGACAACGGGGTCTGTCACTGTCTCACACTAGATAATATAAACCAGAAGAATTCTTAATATAATGGAAGTATCAAGTTGCTCAATACAAGTTAAATTAGTCAAAATAGTAAAAGCATGCTGCTTTCTAGTTAAGTGTATTTTCTGGTTAACTAGAAAAGTATTTTTTTAAAGCTTTATCAACAATTTTTCTTAGATATCTAAAATTATTTATCTTCCTACTAAGTATACTACGGGGTATTTTAAACACATTTTTATGAATACTGAGTTTTGCAGTGCTCAGATTAGTCACATGAGTGTAAGGTCTAGTTTGTAAGTGCAGGTAGAAATGGATGTAGTGACATGTTTCCATAGAATGCTGGTCTTGCAAAGCCTCTTTTTCTTTTTCCCTCCAAATAAGTGTTCCATAATTAATTGTGTCTGGGTAATGTTGCCTATTATAGCCACCACTTATAATGCCATAAAGCACATTATTAAAATTTCTGAAGTGTCCCACCAGAAAGAACAACCATAGATAACGAATTAATCCTGTTTGAACTAACTTATCTGAGCAGGTAAGTTATTTTCTTGTAATTTATATCAACTTTATAAGGATTCCAGTGGGGCACACTGCTGCTATTGTGGAAAAAAGTTAAATAGATCTGAGTGTGAACCCTTACTTGGTAACTTATCAATTACCAAAAATAAGTTTTAACCTTATTGAGTCTTAGTAGTCTCATCTACAAAAATCAGTGTTATTCTATAAAAGTGTTCCTGTGAGGATCAGGGACAATGCCAATCAATCATCTAACACAGTGACTCACAGAAAGGAGATTTCCTGGAACTCTGTGCTCGATTTGGCAGCACATATACTGCAATGGGAATGATACAGGAAGATTAGCATGGCCTCTGCACAAGGATGACATGTGAAGCATTCCATGAAAAAAAAAAAATGATGATTTCCAAGGAATCTAATTTAGCAGAACTTCAATCCTCATCAAAATCATCATCACTATCATCATGTGGCTTTCTTTCCAGGACCTTTATAACTAGGATTTGTTTGCTTATTCACTTCAATTTTCCCTAAATTCTTGCCTTTACTTTAAAAAAAATAATTATACACTTATTTTGCTCTAAAAGAGGATTGAGAGAGTCTACCTTACTGAGGTTTCAATTTAAGCTGTTTTCTAGTTAATCAAAGTCTTAATATATTTTGGACAATAGCTTTATATTGCTGTTTCAGTAGGGTTACTGGAGTTTAACCAGGCTACCCAAGGTGTCGCAGGTTGAAATCAAATTTATAGCTTGCGTTTAATTGTCTTTTATGTGGATAAGGAGAGTCTTAGCTATTATTCCCACATCTATCATAAGCACCTGTAGAAATTTCAGGATGGTTGAGCTAATGGAGGACCATACTAATGTATTATGGCTCAGCCAGTTCATTGTACTTTTGAAAATCCTATTCTGGCCACAATTGTGGGTCTTCCTTCACATTTTTCCAGCAGTAATAATAATAATAGTAATTTATGATAGCAAAAGCAATAAAAGTAGTCTTAATATTTTACACTGCAAAACACTGGTTGTTTCAGGCTGTCAAGTCACTTTCTAAATAAATGTTTTTATAAAGCAATACCCAAGCTCTCTGACCCATTACATAATGCCAGGGAGAAGGTCATGCAACTTTCCCATAAATTCTTCTCTTTTTGCATTAAGTAAAATGCTCCACAATAATTGTATTGGCCGTCCATCACAGCACCTCAGGGAAGCATGTTGTTAGCAGGGTCATTTCTCCTTCACAGTTGAGTATCCTGAAGCATAGACACATTAGTGGTAACGTGTCCAAATGAACACCGTGAACTAGTGAACCAAATCCCTGTGTGACAATGACACCACTCAAAGGCAGGTGCCACACAGGAAATGGCATCATGAAGGTTAATTTCAGATTAAACTGAGGCAGCATGAACGTTGGGCCATCTTGGGAAGTTGTGCTAAAATGCACAGAGACAAGGTTATCCATGGTTCATAAACCTTACCTGGGAGTGTTCTCAGTTGTGCATTTAGGCATTCAACTTTATTTTCTCAAAATAGTCGTGGCAGGACTACTCTGTCTTTTATTATCAAAGTGGAAATAGAAAGCAATGCTTTTTCTGTTTCCCAATAAGCATCAGAAGTTTCATCCATCTGGGGATGCTGGAATTAAGAGTATTCTGGTCATAAGAAATGACTTTCCAAATTTTTTGACTAAAATATATGAAGTAATAAAACAATGCCTGCTTGCTACATACCCAAAGCACTGTTTCCAGTAACAAAAGTCTAAAGCAGCTGGACTAGTCCAAGAAGTTAACTGCCTAGAGCAAGCAGAGCTTCTTTTAGTGGACCCAACCAAAAAGTGTCAAGACAGTAGCAGTCCTTTCCAAATGACTGGCTCATACATTTTTTTGGAGCACACACTTCTTCTTCCCTAACATGCAAAGTTATATACAAGGCACACCTATTTTAGCATAATATTTCAGAATAATCCCAGACTCTATTTTACCCTACACTAACTTTCTAGGGTTCCACAGATTCCACATTAATCTGTCTCTTTATCTCCTCCCACCCCCTTCTTAATATCATTTCCAGTTTCAAAACAAAAGACTAGTGTTCAATAAGGATACTTTTTTTTTTTTTACAATTGGAGAAGATTCTTGTCTCTTAGATTTCCACATCTCCAGAATTCTTGAAAGATCTAAGAAATTAAATACAACAAATATGAGACAATGATGGGGCTTTTCAGGCTCTATATTAATTCCAAATACGTTTATAGTTCAGCAGCCTAAAACAGTTGGTATTCATCTTAGCAAGCTAATATCAATTCATGGCATTTTATTGAGGTAATGGGAAAATATACACTGACTTATGAAAAGAAGGCAGGGATGAATATCAATGAAATCATTTCACTGTATGGTGAATACTAATGTTGTAGGGTATGTTCTGATTTATAGCTTGTAATAGCGCTTTGACTCTTACAAGCAAAAGATGAATATTCGTGCATAATTTTAAACTTTATGTTTTTAATTAAAATTTTATAGTTTACTTGATACCACCAAGTGTTAATGAGGATGTGAAGCAACCCGAACTCTCATAATGTTGAGGACATAGCATGTTAGGCTCACTTTGGGAAATAGTTCGGCATTTTTCTGTAAAGTTAAATGGACACTTGTTCAGCAGTTCTGCTCCTAGGTATTTATCCAAGAGAAATGAAAAATATGTCCACATGAAGATTTGTCTATAAATGTTCATGGTAGTTTTATTCATAATATAAAAATTGAAATAACTCAATAATTAATCCACTGAAGAAACAGTAAACAAAATGTGTCTTATGTGTGCAATATAATAATTATTTGAAATATAAATGAATTATTGATATTTTCAAAGTCATGGATGACTCTCAGTAGCATCAACGTTATTATGTACACTCATGTCTGAAAAAAAGTGAGACATGAGAGCGTGTGATGTATGTCTCTACTGATAAAAAGGCCCTAAACATCCTAAGGTGATCTATGGTGACAGAAAGGAAAGCATTGGCTGCCTATGGCAGGAGGTGATTTTATTTGGAAAGAAGTACAGAGAACTTCCTAGGATGATGAAAATGTCCAGACCTTGCTAGGGGTATGAGTATATATTTATGAACATTTACCGAACTATACATTTAAGACTTGTGAATGTGACTGTGTGTAAATGACTGACTTCCCTCCCCATGTTGCTTCGGCTCTTTCTGTGTTCTCTTACCACTGGAGTTCCCTTAATAGCATTTCACACCTCACTATGACCTCTGGGGCCTTTCCCCAGATTTCCATAAGCTTAGCCACACATGATAGCACAACATAGCTGCTTATTGCTAAGTACCTATTTCCCATTTCACTATATCTAGCTATATTTCTCTTTAAAAATACATGATTCCTTTCTAGAATTCTGATTTTTTACTTCTTTTTTTAACATTATTTTATTTTAGAGTCAAGGATACCTGTGCAAGTTTGTTACATGGATACACTGGGTGAGAGTGAGGTTTAGGCTGATATTGAGCCCATCACCCAGTAGTGGGCATGGTACCTGATGGGTGGTTTTTCAACCCCTAGCTCCCTGTTTAACTGTACCCTTTAGGAGACTCCAATGTCTGTTGTTCCCATTCTTATGCTTATGTGTATTTGGTGTTTAGCTCCCCTTATGACTGAGAACATGCACTATTCGTTTTCTGTTTCTATGATAATTAACTCAGTATGATAGTCTCCAGTTGCATCCATGTAAAGGACACAATTTTATTCCTTTTTGTGGCTACATAGTATTCCATGGTGCATGTGTACACTTACTTCATCCAGTCCACCGTTTATGGATACCTAGGTTGGTTCCATATTTTTGCTATTGTGGATAGTGCTGCAGTAAACTTAGGAGTATGGGTGCATTTTTCGGTAGAATGATTTATGCTACTTTGGGTATGTAACAGTGGGGTTGCAGGGTCAAATGGCATATCTATTATTAGTTCTTTGAGGAATCTCCAAACTGCTTTCCACTGGGGCTGCAGTAGCTTACATTCTCATCAACAGTGTATGAGCTTTCCCTTTTATCTACACTCTCTCTAACATCTGTTTTTTTTTTTGACTTTTTAATAATAGCCATTCTGACTGGTGTTCTCTCACTCTTGTTTGATTTGCATTTCTCTGATTATTAGTGATGAGCATTTTTCCGTATGTTTGTTGACCACTTTTATATCTTCCTTTGAGAAGCAAATGTTCATGTCTTTGCCCACTTTTAATTTTTTCCTGTTAATTCATTTGAATTCTTTATAGATTCTAGACATTAGTCATTTTCAAGACCTAGTCTGCAAATATTTTCTCCCATTCTCTATGTTGTCTATTTACTCTCTTGATGGTTTATTTTGCTGTGCAGAAGCTCTTTAATTAGTTCCCACTTGTCAATTTTGTTTTTTGCTGTATTTGTTTTCGAGGTCTTGGTTGTGAATTTATTGCCTAGGCCAATGTCCAGAAGGGTGTTTCCTAGACTTTCTTCTATGATTCCTCTAGATGAGGTCTTGTACTTAAGTCTTTAAAACAACTTGAGTTAATGTTTGTAAATGGTTAGAGGAAGGTGTCCAGCTTCATTCTTCTGCATATAATTAGCTGATTTTCTCAGCATCATTTTTTAAACACCGTGTTTTCCCAGTGCTTGTTTTTGTCAACTTTGTTAAAGATGAGATGGTTGTAAGACAACAGTTTTATTTCTGGATTCTCTATTTTGTTCCATTGGTCTATGTGTCTATTTTTGTACCAGTACCATGCTGTTTTGGTTACTGTATCCTGTAGCAAACTTTGAAATCTGGCAATGTGATGTCTCTGTTTTGTTATTGTTGTCACCATCCCCCTGCGCCGTAGGATTGCTTTGGCTATTCAAGGCTCCTTGTTTTGCTTCCATATGAATTTAAACATTGTTCTTTATAGAACTGTTGGGAAATAATTAGGGTAATTTGATAGGGATTTCGTTTTTTTTTTTCCCCTTCTTCCTAGCTTGGGCTTCAGGCCCTAGCATCTGCGACAAGTCTACCTCCAGAAGGAGTTAATCTCAATGTGGTTGCTGGTATCTTACTGATTCCCTGACACAATTTAAATAGAAAAGGTTCAGTATATTATACAGGTTATAAAGTAATGTGCTAGAATTAGAGACTTAACTGATGACTAATAATGCTATCACTAATATAACACTAAGAATGGGTGTCAATTGCCTGTGTCCCTTTCACACAAAAGTTTTTGGCATATGGTAGCCCAGGACCCTGTTTTCCGGGGAACAGGGAAAGCCGCAGTGAGGAGCTCACTCTTCTTGGTTTCAACACTGAAGACCTCATCTGTAGCCAACCCGGGCACTTTCTGAGTTACCACGGTGAATGTAGGGAGTCTCATTGTGAGGGCGACTCTTCCTCAGTTCATATCAGCATGTCAGTCTCTAACCTGGCACTACCTGGCTTGAAAACACAGGGGAAATTTTTCTGGGATCTTGAGTTCGTCAAAATGGAAACAAAACAAATACAAGAAAAAATGCCAGGTGGCTTACAAATGCTAAACTTTATGGTGCTTTATAGTTGTCTAGCAATTGCCATACTGTTCCAGGGCACGCTGTGGTCTCTAACATGTGCTTCAATCTCCATAGAACAATTTCCCTGATTCTAGAGATGCTGGGTAGCAAACTTCATCCCACACTCCATAAATTTGGGGCTACTATCACTTTAGTGTGGCTTCTTTATATTCTACTTTATTATGACTATATCTATATAAATGCAAACACTGTTTCTGTGGATATAATTTCATAAAGCAAAACTATCTTCTATCTTTAGCAGTGAAATTCAAGTGGCAAATATGACAAGCAAAGAAAAATGAATGTAGTTAACGTCAACCATCCCTGCTCATCTGAAAGCTTATGTCAGTTTCTAAATAAGCTTTTCATTTTTCTATTCACTCTGCTGATCTTTGTTGATTTACAGCATGAATGAGCATGGCACATTGCAACTTGTATAGTGTATTTTTCCTAAATAATAAAACATTTATTGCAGACACATCAAGCTAGCTAGTGGCTCTAAATTATTGTGGCAATGAAGTGCCATGTTAACAACTCATTTACATCCTTTTGGTGACTCTCTATTACCTAGGTACGTAATTTAATTCCATCTAAAAAGAATGACTTTACAAAGTGTATTTACTACAATTTGGAAAAAAATATTTAAGTCATATTAGAGATTATGATGAGAATTGTTTTGATCTCAACACACAAAAAATAAAGTATTTAATCAAGATAAGTTGAATTATCACCTATATAATTTTTAGAAAAGAAATGCTAAAATCCCTTAAGAAAGCATAATAATATATACTCTATGCTCAATATGTGCTAGTTATGAATGTCTACGCATTATACATTCAGTTGACATTCTTTCATCCTTGCTTTCTGTTCTCACTTTGGGCAAGCTACAAGAAGTTGAGTTAGTCACATTCCTCATCATAAATTTTGGGGGTGCATTCACCTAATTGACTACTCAAGGCACTTGCATGTGTAAGCACAGCTGTCATGGTGATGCAAGGCCCCTCCCTTGTTTTATTCTCTTCCTCCCCTACCCCAGATCCTGATTCCCATTCAATTCTCCACTAAATACTTTCCGTAATGTATTTAGATATATCCGTAAACATTCATGCATCCTTTCCAAAATATGAAGTGTTTTGGATTTATATAAGCAGTATCGCTCATTTTCTCACATCTCTCCTCAGTAGAATTTTTAAGTATCCATTTATCTATGATACCTTTTGCTTATAGCTTCCAATTATTGCTTTGTATTCTGAAATATGCATCTTCTACATTTACTTGTCTATTCCCTAACTAGATTATCCCCAATTCCTTGCTTTAATACACAACGATACAATGCCCTCATACATGTCCCCATGAACCAGTGAAATAATTTCTCTGGGACATATTGCAGGAATGGGCTTTCTGAGTCACACTTAGAAAGCATGCACACACATTCAGCAAGGTTGAACACATAGCAGCAAGCGTGAATATACACTGATAAACATGTGAACATTCACAGTAAGGATGTAAAGAAGTGCACATGCTAGGATAAAAATATATACAGCAAGTGTCGAGACATACTTGTTAAGGACGGACTCAAAGTGAGCAATGATAAAAACATACTCCATAATTGAGATGTTCACATACACAGTAAGTATGAACATGCACTCAGTACAGACATACTCATAACTAATTATGTAGATGTACTTAATTTCATAAGTACTGAAAATTATTTTCTAGAATAAGTGCATTCTTACCAGAAGGACCTTAGTATTCCCATATCCTCATAATCTCTATAAATATGGTTGTACTAATAATTTTTTTGGTCAGGTGCTCTTTGAACTATGGCCACGTTTTCTTAGCTTTGGCCTCCTCCCCTATCTTGAGTAGGTGAGTCTCCTCTCTCTATCTCTTTAATTTACTTTCTAAATAAACTCTATTTTCCAATCTAAAAAAATAATAATTTTTTCATATCATGGATGTAAATTATTATCTCACTTTATTTGATATATCCAATTACCAGTGGGTTAATCTTAGGATATTTTTATCATTTTGGGTTTATCCTTCTGTGTATTATAAGTATAAATCCTTTACACATCTTGAATTGATTTCCTAATTTTTGGTTGCTGTGGTTTTAGGTATTTTATATATATATACATATATATATTAAAAAAAATATATATATATATATATATACTATGTACATAGTTAATTTCATGTTGTTTGTATATTTGTACCACAATTTTTCTTTGGGTGATTTAAAGACTTTCTCTATCCATGACCCAAGTTACAAGATAGTTTTCCTCTTTTTATTCCAATACTATTATGATCTACCGTTTACATTTAAATATATAACATGTCAGGACTCCACTTTTGCAAACAATATAAATTAATTCAGGTTTGGTTTTTTCCAAATAGGAAATAATTTCCGAATACACTTTACTAAACAATACATATATACACTTGTGGTGCTATATTTATTAATAAATATTTTTTCATATATAAATGGATTTGTTTCCAAGTTCTGCTCCTTTAGTTTATTTACCTCTCAGTGAATACCGTATTATTTTTGCTAGAGAGATTTGAAGTTTATAAAAATATCTGAAAAGGATAATCCATCTCGTCATTTTTCTTTTTATGGATCTTTAATTTTCCATATAAAGTTTGGAAAGCGTTTGCCAAGTTCCTAAAAAGATTCAGCTGTAATTTTGATTGGCATTGCCTTGAGTTTATTTGTGAATTTAAAGAAGATTTATATATTATAATAAGTTGTTTCACCCATAGCTATGAAATATCTTCCCATTTAGTTAGATCTACTTTAACTTCCTTTAACAAAGATATTAATTACCTTTATATAAAGAATGCTCAACTTTTGTTATGTTAATTTATAAATATATAACAAAGTATGTTTTTGTTATTTTGTGAATTGCATCTTATTTTTGATTATTTTCTTCTTTGATTATTGTTGCTATAAAACAAGGGTTAGCAGAACTTTTCTGTAAAGGACAAGATAATAAATAATTTGGACTTTGTGGGCCAGCCAGTCTCCACTGTAATCATTCAATTCTGCCATATTAGCAAGAAAAAAGCCCCAGACAATGTATAAACATGGCTATATTCCAATAAAAGTTTATTTACAAAAACGGGTGACAGCCAGCTGGACAATAAGCAGTAGTCTGTCAACCCTTGCCATAGAGAAATAGTATTAATTTGTTTAAACGATTTTATGCAGCAAATTTGCTGAATTCTTTAATTAGGATAATTGGATCATTTCTTGTCAGTAATTTTTTAAAAAGTATCGATGAATGTATTATCTGTAAATAATGGCAATTCTTCTCTTCCTCACCAAGTAGTAAATTTTTATCTCTTCTTCCCTAAGTACAAAGTTGACCAGGGTCTTCATCATGGCGTAAAGATATCAGTGGTGATGAGAATACTTGTCTTGATCATTACTTTATTGGAAAAACTTCTAGAATTTCTTCAGTAAATATGATGTTTTATGTAGGTTTAGGTTTTGTTTACCTTTATCACTTGATAAAGTTAAGGACTCTGCCTTCTATTTTTGGTTTAATGAGATGTTTTCATCATGAATGGATATACTGTCTAATATTAACCATTTCATTCTTATAATAAATTTTAATAAATGTATTATAATAAGCATAATAAGTTTTTCTCTTTAAATATTTTTTTGAGATAAAAATTGTATACAATGAAATGCACCAATTTTAAGTATACAGTATAATGAGTTCTGACATATGTATACATTCATGTAACTACCTTCTGAGTCTACACATGGATAATTTCCATCACCAAAAAATTGTATTAACATCAATGCAGTCATCTTATCCCTACTCTAAACCAATGCTACAAATAATCTACCTTGTGTTACTATAGATTTGGTTTGCCTGTTTTAGAATTTCATATAAATTAATTCATACAGTATGTTCATTTTTGTGGGTGTCTTCATTTGCTGGAGATGCTTCTTATTGTTAAGTTGTATTTTCATTTTGTAAGTGTAGTAAGATTTCAATTTTTAATTATGATGAAATACAACTTATCAGCAATTTCTTTTATGGCTAGTAATATTTAAGAAATCTTTGTCAACCCCAAAGTCATGATGATTTTCTGCTATGTTCTCATCGTATTCTAGTTTAATTCTATGATCTATTTTTACTTAATTTTGTAGATTATATAAAGTAAGAATCAAGGTTCATTTTAAAATACAAATATACAGTGATGCCAACATGCTTCCTGAAAAATATTATTATAATTATTATTATGTTTTGAGTTGGAGTCTCACTCAGTCACCCAGACTGGAGTGCAGTGGCCGCTCCCGGCCACTGCAGTCTTGACCTGCTAGTCTCCGGCGATCCTTTCGCCTCAACCTTCCGAGTAGCCAGAATTACAGGCATGCGCTACCACGCCCGGCTGATTTTTGATTTATTGTAGAAATGAGGTCTCGCCAAGTTGCCCAAGTGGGTCTCGAACCCGCGGGCTCAGGCAGTCCACTCACCTCAGCCTCCCAAAGCGCGGGATTACAGGCTAAGCCACCGAGTCCGGCAATATTATTTCAATAATTGAATATTTTGACACTTTTATCTAAAAATATCAACTGGATATATTTACATAAGCCTATCACTGAACTCACTATTCTGTTCTGTCTCTCCATATGCCTAACCTTGCACCAACACCATCTCTCTTGATTCTGTGTGTAACTTTATAGAAACTACTGAGACAGTACCAGGTAGTACAAGTTCTCTAACTTTGTTCCTTTGAAATCTGCTTTGTGTATTATGTCATTTTCATTTCCCCACAAATCTTAAGATCATATATTGTCTGTTTACACACCAAAAAGTCTACTAAAACTTTGTATGGCAATAAATTAAATCTATAGATCAATTTACAAATAACTGACAACTTAACAATATTAAAACTGCACATTGGTTATCATGGCATAACTCTTGCTTTATTTAGGTTTTCTACAGTTTTTCCCAGAAATGTCTTATAAGTTTTGGTGAAGACGACTTCAATATATTTGCTTTAACTTGGAAACTACTGTAAAGAGTGTTGTTTTAAAGTTTTGGTTTCTTTTTCTTTTTTTTTAATTGGAAATATATATGAGTATATATTTAGAAATAAAATATATAAAGAAAAAATAGAAATAAAAATATAAAGAAATGAAATTTATTTTTGTACATTGATCTAGTATTTTGCAACTTTATATATATGCACACACATGAGCACATTCCTTTGAATTTAATATGAACCAGATCATGGCATCTATATATAAAGACAAATTCACTCTTTTCTTTTCAATATGAGTATCTGTAATCACCTTCTTGTTATTTTTAGTCCTTTTTATAAACCTTAATGTGCTAGATATGATGTCTAGTACAATGATTAATAGAAATGATGGATGACTACATACAACATTATCTTGTTTCTGATCATTGAGGCAAAAGCTTTTAGTCTTCTACCTTTAAACACAATGACTGGTGGAGTTGTCGCATTGATACCCCTCATAGAATTATAGAACTCTTTTTGCAGTTTTTTATTTAAAATGTTATTGGATTCTTATATAGAAATAATTATATAATCTGGGATTTTCTTTTAGGAACAGTTTAATTAATTAAACATTTAATTTATTTATTAAATACAGAATGAAAGTTTTTATCTTTTTGTCAGTTTTCATGATTGTTATATTTCAGAGTGTATCTGTTTCACCTAAATTGTGATACTACAAAAGTTCTTAAGTTCTCTTATTGTCCTTTAGTGCCTGTAGAATCTATAGTGATGCCTACAGTATAATTCTTGAAATCAGGAAGACATGCAAGGAGCCAACAAACATGCAAAAAATACTCAATATCACTAATCATCAGAGAAATACAAATTAAAATCACAATGAGCTATCACCTCACAGATGGTGTGATTGCAGAGACAGGGAACATTCATCCTCGGTTGGTAGGATTGTAAACTAGTTCAACCCTATGGAAAACCGTATGGAAATTTTTCAAAGAACTAAAAATTGAACTACCACTTTACCTAGCAATCCCACTACTAGGGATCTACCCAAAGGAAAATAAATCAATGCATAAAAAAGATACCTGTACTCGTATATTCATTGCAGCACTATTCATAATAGTAAAATCATGGAACCAAACAAAGCACCCACCAAAAATTGACTATATAAAGAAATATTCTATATATACACCATGGAATACCACAAAGCTTTAAAAAAGAATGAAATCATAGCCGTTGCAGCAAAATGAATAGAGCTGGAGAGCTTCATCCTAAATGAACTGACTCAGAAACAGAAAACCAAATACTGCATGTTCTCACTCATGTAGGAGTTAAATGGTCACAAAGATGGAAATAACAGACAGTGGAGACACCAATAAGTGGGGAAGTGTGGAGATGGGTTTGGATTCGGAAATTACCTATGTGGTACAATGTTCACTATTTGGGGAATGGATACCTGAGGCCCAATCCCCACCACAACACAATATGACCATGTAACGAACATGCATGTGTACCCCCTGAAAGCTAAAATTTTAAAAAAAGAGGGTTTTTTAAGGAAGATGTTTGAAACGGAATCAGGAAAATACAAGATTTCAACAGCATAATTAAAGGAAGGGGAAAGATTCCATATAAAAATTATGATGAACTAAAATATAAACATATAAAAAAAGATTTTTATGAAAATTAGAATTCAGTCCAGGTCTTATAAAGTAATATCTTCATTAGCAATTTTGCTAATGAAGCAAAATTTATTAGCAAAATTTAACACATTTTACATAAGAAAAAACTGAGGTATAGAGATATTAAGTAATAAAGTTTTCTCAGCCAAAATATGGTAGTCAGAATGTGAACCCAGACTCTCTGACTTGGAAACATTTCATTTCTCAATTACTGTGCCACATTAAGTGATAAACCAAGTCTTTTGCACCTGACCATTTACCAAAATTTTCTAATTTTGTGAAAGATGGTATATAATCATAATTTTAAAAATATTCAAAGTAATTTAAGTAGAAAAAGAAATGCTTGTATAAATCTCAGAAAACAATGGTAAATCATTCTGTTATAGTGCAGTCAAGGGGTTATTAATATAATCCAAACAATCCTATTTAGAGTTACTTTCCTACCTCAAACGTTGACATCTGCTGTTCCCTTTCTCTGGCTTACTTCTCCTCCTAGATGAGTGTGGTCAATTATATTTCTATACAGAAACACAGTGTAAGCCAGAAAGGTGAGTCATGTGTAATTTAAAATTTTCTAGGAATCACATTATAAAAAGTAAAAACAAAGGCAATATAATATAATATTTATATATTCAAGATATACATATCACTTCAATGTATAGTCAATATAAGTACTATTAATGAGATAGCTAATGTATTTTTAATGACAATTCTTTGAAATTTAATGTATATTTTGTATTTACAGGACATTCAATTTGAATTAGCTGCATTCAAAGGATTCAATCACCTCTTGACTGAAAGGATTCTGTGGCTACTGATTACCATACTGGATCATACAGCGTGCTGAAGTCACTTCCTCCACGAGACACATGATGTGGGCAGAGAAAAGTTAAATGGAAACCCAGACAAACCTGAAGGACTATGCAAGCTTTTTATTAAAGGACCAGATAGGTTTTAGACAGGTGTCAAATATGATTTCTGTCACAACTACCCAACTCTACCATTATAATGAGAAAACAGTCATAGTTAGTACTTGATAATACAAAAAGAATGGGAAATGCGATGTTCTAATACAACTTTTTGTATATATTGTTTTTCCCTTTTCTTATCAATTTGTAGTTGTTATTTTTTTATTCTGGATATAAGCATCTTATTTGTTAAATGCATTGCAATTATCTTCATGGTTTGACTTTTCATTCCTTGAAAGAGTGAATTTTTTTAAGAATGTACAGATGTCCTAAATCTAATAGAGTCCAATGTATAAATCTAACTATTTATGGTTAGTTGTTTTTCTGTCCTGTTTCAGAAAGAATGCATCAGTCATACCAAGTTAAAGAAAATATTACCTAATATTTTATTATGGAAGCTTTTAAATTTTATCTTGTACATTTTGATCTATAACTGCTCTCAAAATAATTTTTGAATAAATTGTAAAGTAGAAATCTGATTTTGTACTTTCAAGTGCTTGTATGTATCTCTTCTTACAGTAATATCTCACTAGTTTATTATGTAGCTTTATAATAAGTCTTGATATCTGGTAGGCAAGTCCTGCAGTTGTGGACTCTTTTTTGAGATTTGTCTCAGTTTTTCTTGTCCCTCCACATTTATATGTACATTTTAAAATTGGATTGCCAATTTTTACTGAAAAAGAAGTGCTAGGATTCTTTGTGTGTGATTTCATTAAGTAAACAAGATTGCAATGAAAGAATACAGCAATTTCTGGAGAAGTTCTATATATAAAGTACTGAATTTTTCAATTAATGAAAAAAAAATCTGCATTTATTTAGATTATTTTTCATTTCCCCCTTAATTTTTTTGTTGCACTTTCCAGTACAGAGTTCTGGCACGTCTTCCAACAAATATTTATCTCAAAGTATCTAATATTTGTTTTGTTACTAAAAGTAATTTAATTAAAATTTTTCATTGAATAATGTTATTTTGCTGAATATTTGAATACAAAATATTTAGATATATCTAATTTCTGAACATTTTATTGAATTTGCACAGTAATTCTAACTAATCCAAATTAGAGTAAATGTACAGTTACTTTTGATTTCCAAATCCATAATTCATGGCATCCATGATGACATTTTTCAGTCTTTACACCTTTGTATTTATTTTTCTTAAGTTATTGCATTGGTAATAATAGCTAGCAAATGTTTAGTAGAATCAGGTATCAAGATAATTGTATGGTTTCATTTAATAGATAGATTAATTTTTGGATAATAAATCAACAGTAAATAGAAGAGATCAGATACAGAATTCCTGTAATAAATCCATGCTATTTTATTCAATAGTTATAACTAAATATAGATGAAATAATTTATTGATATTTTATTTAAAACTTTTAAATATTCTAATTTTTTGTTATTTTTCATTTCAAACTTAAATGTACTATAATATTTAAAGTGATATCAATACAATAAAATTGTTAAGAATTGTTTTAAAGCTTAGCATATAATTTCTTTGGTAAATTGTTTATGTGCACTTGAAAACATACATTCTGTAGTTGTGTGTAGCATTCAATATGTTAATTAGGTTGTTCACTAATCATGTTGTTTAAATATTTGATAGCTTCATTAATTATTTCAATGGACTTGCTTTATTCATTGCCAACTGAGGCAAGATAAAACCCTATATTATTTTTGATTTATATATTTATCTTTAAATTTTTTCAACTTTTAATTAGATTTATATACAACATATATAATTAGATGCATAGAATTTCAGAATTATATTTCCTATGATTTTTTTCCTTTTTATTACCATGACACATTCCTCATTTTTTCTAAAGTATTTCTTATCTCAAAGTTGGCATTGTCTGATATTGACATAAGTATACAAACTTTCTTACTTTGGTTTTTATATTGTATATCTTTCTCCATACTTCGACTTTAAATTTTTTTGTAACCTCATAATTAAGACGAAGCTCTTGTATTCATCACATAGTGTTAGTATTTTTTAATGCATTCAGGAAAGCTTTATCTTCTAAATTGAATATTTAGTTATATACACTTAATACTAGAGATGAATTGGTTGAATTATACCATTTACTATTTGTTTGCTGTTTCACCCTTTCAGTGACTTTTTTTCCCTCTCTTTTGATTTATTTTGTAATTGTTCATTCTTTTATTTAGAATCTCATTGCTTATACATTTTAATATTCTCCTTCAGAAAATTTGACCAGAATGGCAAAAGGAGAGTGCTGAGTACACCAGGGAAACGGAGGGGCCCCTGTGAAGATTGGAAGCCAAGAAAGGCAGCATGGAGGCATCTGGTCTCTCAGCCCCATCTCAGTCTGGATTAGATCAACCTAGAGACAGGCAGGACTTTGTGCTGTGTAGGACCAGGATTACAGTCAATCCTGGGTCCCTGCTCTGCCCAGTTTGGGTAGTGTAGTTCAGTCACGCAGGTGGCCTTGGTGGAATTAATACAGTGTCAGTGCTGGAGAGTTACAACGGCTGTTAGGCCACAGAGGAGAGCACACTCCAGAGGTGTCTGGTCACAAAACATTGCTGTGCTGCTGCAGGTTGGCCCACAGGGGGCAATGCGGAGTGGGGAGTGCACACATACTGCTCCTGATTCAGAGCAATGCAGTTGTGTGAATTCCTAAAAACTGTGCCAACTGGGCTCAATGCCTACGAGGACTGTGGAATTTTTCTGTGGTAAGGACTACAGGTATTTGCAGTGGCAGTGGGAGTCGATGAGATTCTTCAGTTTATCTTTTCCAAAAAGAGAAGTCTCCTTTTGGTAGACACACCCCCAGACTGCCCCATCAACTATGTGCCTGTGTCCTCGGCTGGAATAACAGCCCTGTGGTCCCAATCCCAGTGAGCCAGACTCCAAGTTGGCTAACACACTAGGTACACTCTCAATATATTAGAGATAGAAGGAAAATACCTCAACAATTCTACAGCTAACATCTTACTGAATAGGAAAAAATTGGAAGTTTTTCTTCGAAGAACTGGAACAGGACAAGAATCTCACTCTTACCATTCTTATTCAGCATTAGGTATTGGAAGACTTAGAGAGAACAATTAGACAAAAGACAGAAGTAAAGTGTACCCAAATTAGAAAGTAAACAGTTAAATCGTTTGTTTGCAGATGATATATAGAACAACACAAAGACTTGATCAAAAAACTTTAGAACTGATAAATAAACACTGTAAAGTTTCAGGATAAAAAAACAACAGAGAAATCAGTAGCATTTCTATACATGAATAACAAGCTAGCTGAAAAAGAAATTTAGAAAACAATCCATTTACAATAGCTACAATAAATGAATACCTAGGAATAAATTTAATCAAGGAAGTGAAAGATCTTTATAAGAAAAACTACAAAACACTAAGGAAAGAAATTGAAGAGGATGCAAACAAATGCAAAGGCATGCCATGCTTTAAAATCTAAAGAACTAATATTGTCAAAATGACCATGCTGCCCAAAGCAATCTACAGATTCAACACAATCTCTATCAAAATGCTAACAACATTCTTCACAGAAATAGAAAAAATATGTTCAAAATTTTTACAGAACTACAAAACATCCAAATAGCTGAAGTAATCTCGAGCAAAAACAAAGCTGGAGGTATCATACTACCAGACTTCAAAATATAAATCAAAGTAGTAGTGACCAAAACAGCATGGTACTGGCACAACAGACACGTAGACCAGTGGGACAGAATAGAAAGCCTGGAAATTAATCCACATATCCACAGCCAACTATTTTTGGCAATGAACCCAAAAACCCTCATTGAGGAAGAGCAGACTCTTCATAAAATGGAGGCAGGAAAACTGGATATCCATATGCAGAACAATGAAACTAGATCCCCTCCTCCTACCCAATGCAAAATCAGCTCAAAATGGATCTAAGGCTTAAATGTATGACCCAAAACTATAAAAATACTAGAAAAATAAATAAAGAAAATGGTTCAGGACATAAGTCTGGGACAAGATTTTATGAATAAGACCTCAGAAGCACAAAAGCACAGACAAATTTTTTTAAAAATAGGATTATTTCAAACTCAAAAGCTTCTGTACAGCAAAATAAACAACCAACAGAATGAAAAATTAACTTACATGAAAAAGTTTGCAAACCATTCATCTGACAGGAATTATATAATTTCACATAACTAGAAGAAGGATATTGAGTGTCCTCAACACAAAGAAATGATGCTTGTTTGAGATGGTGGATATGGTAATTACTTTGATCTGATTACACTATATTATATGTATCAAAACATCACTATGTACCAGTAAATACGTACTATTATTATATGTCAATTAAAAAGTAAAAATTCTCTTTCAGAGTTTTCCCTAGACAACACATGAGAAAATGCATGAAACTTAGAACAAGTTAACCCTATTCCCCTATTCATTTACTCCCTTCTCCCCTTTCATAACATTACTGGGCATTTTAATTTTACATGTTTCAAGACCCCACAGGTTATTATTATTCCTGGTGTTCTTTATATAATCAAATTTAATTAGATAATCTACATATTTACTCTTCCAAATAACCTGTATTTTTCTTCCAGCATCCCTATGCTTTATCTGAGATCTTTCTCATCTATATGAAAAGCTCCAGCATCCTTGACATAATTCTGCTTGTGGAAAAATGTTCTCTGTTTTGATTGTCTTGAAAAGCCCTTAATTTTTCTGTTTATGAATGGTATATTCAAAGAGTATTAGGTTTTCTAGAATTGTAGATGTTTATGCTCATCCCTTTTAATGTTATTCCAATGTTTTCCTTCTTTACTTTTCATAAGAAATCAATGTCAATTGCATTATGTATCTAATAAAAGCAATAGTATTTTTATCTGGCTGCTATTCATGATTTTCTCCTTGTCTTTGTCCTTTGAGCAGTTGTAACTTTTTTGTTCCCTGGCTGGTTTTATTTGTGGTTTATGGCTAAGGTGTGGAGGTTCCATCTATAGATTGATATTTTTCATATATTCTTGGCCATATTTCTTTTAAAAATGCTGGTGTTCTATGAGTTGTCTAATCTGTTGAACATTTCTGTGAAGTCTTATTTTCAGATATTGTGTTTTTTGGTCTTAGATTTTCCACTTACTTTTTAAATAGTTTTGCATTTTCTATATATATTTACAGAGAAAGAATGTACGAGAACTGGTAGAAGGGAAAAGGAGACAAGAGAGCAACATTTCTAGTTATTCTCAGTGGAAGCTAGTCCTCCCCAGAAGCATTTCTGCTGTTGTTGGACTTACAATCATCAACTTTTAAGTATAAGGAAAAATCTCCGTCTCATGTGTAATTAAAAAGTACAAATTGTAACTACAATATAATACAATTTTTTGTACATGAAAATGTAAGTTTAGCAATACTCTGTAGAAAATAGTATAAGAAAACCAGTAATCTTATGCATACTTTATGAAAATAAAATATTGATGATTATAGAGTACAATTTGACCATATCCATCACAGTTTAAATGCACATAGCTCATGACCTAAAAATTATCCTGTATAGAAATTTATCTTCACAAATGCTTCTCCTTGTGGGCAGGTTTTCTGTGACTTTCGTATCTGTACTAACAGTGACCTGAATAATCTAAACTCTCTAAGTGACAGGATGGTCAAATAATTTTTTAATTAGTTAAAGAAATAGAAATAATCTAAGTTCTACTCACTGTACACTAGTTAAATATGCTGCAAAACACATTTTAATACAATGAAATAGTTTTAATTAAAATAAATATTAATAGTATAAAAAGTTATAACAAATTATGGCATGTTGCACACTAATTTATAAAAATCTCTATGTGCTAATTTTGAACTAACTCTGTCGTATAATGTTAAGTTAGAAGAAAAAGCAAAGCACAGAAGAGAATGTATAGTACAAATATAGTACATTCTATTTTCACACTTCCATAGACTGAAAAAATATATAAGAAAATGTTTTTTAACATGGCAAAATAATTCCATTCTTGCATCTCCCTCCACAAGTCTAAACCCTATCTGGCTTCAGTTTCCAAATTCTTCGTAAGTATTATTTGATCCTTCATTCACAGGTAATCTCACATTCCTCTGAACCTCAAAGCACTTGTTTGTGTTAAAAATATTAATTCAATCTACAGAAAAGACTTTATGTGCTTAGCTAAAACTACTGTTAAAAAATAAATTCTTTTATAACAAAGATTTTTTTTTTTTTTTTACAGATCTTTAAGTCCCTATAGCAACATACTCTGACATCACATATTAGGAGAACAAATAATATCAGTTGAATTGAATGGAATTCTTATTACATGAATAAAGTGAATAAATGAATGATATTTAACTGCATGTGAAAGATTTTCTACCTTACAAACTATGAGAAACAAGTTCAATAGAGAGCACTAATTGAGTTCCAAGCTCATGAGCATCATTTACAATAATTGATTGCACCTTAGATTTGAAAAAAAAAATCATTGAAGCTTGAATCTTTATAATAAGCATGTTTAGTATAAATTGTAATTGCATTATAATACAGAAAGAGCTTCATATCAAGGTTTCCCAAGCCCCTTGTTCATAAATTAAATATAGGTTTAGATTTTTCTGAAAAACAATGTGCTATCCTAATTCTAATTCTACTACTTAATGGCGACTGCTTCATCTGATGCTTTGAAAAAGTACAAAGAGGGTAGGCTGACAATTTAGGAATATCATTTTTTCAGATTTACAGTCATTCATCCTGAAAACACAATTAGGTGGATTAGGCTACAGAAAAACAGTTCTGTGTTATTAAAACGTAGCTGATAAAACGCTTCATGTGGGAGTACTGAGGCTTGTCTCTATTTTGAGCCTCTAGAACAGATTATGAATAAGAGATAAGAGACAGAACTTCAGGATGATCTATATCACCTGCTAAATTAAACTAAGAAGGAACAGTTTTTCTTTAGCCCAGTGCAGCTAATTCTATTTTTTAAGGTGAACGGCTGAGAAAATAGGACAATGGTTTATAATACTCTTTGGATTTGAGACCTTTTCCCTTTGAGAAAGTTGTATGCACACACACAGAGAATGTACAAAACAAACTCTGCATATTCCTCTTTAAAGAAAACTCAAGGTCATTCTGTTGGGCTTCCTTCCTTTCTGAAGAGGACAAACATGAACGTGGATCAGGGCCAAAACAGGACATGAATAGCTCTTCACACTTGTACAAACTGAAATTTCTGTATGGCAAAGGAGATGTCCCGAGGCTGTTGTGTGTGCATGTGAGAGAATGTCTTTTGAGTCTGGGCTGTCTCCTGCACCATACTGTTTTCTGAACCATGTTTGTGAAATGCCTGGAAATTGGGTCTATCATGGAGACCAAGAGCTGCTCCTGTTTTTGAGATAATCCTTGCTCCAGGAAAGGTAGTGATCAGAGTTGGGACCAGAAGAAGGAAGCATCACCCCCTTCTGAAACTGCCTTCAATATGTCTCATCTGGGCTCAACCTGGCCAGGATTCCCAGGAAATCATATTGGTGTTGGGTTAATTACTTATTAGTACTTATTTTGTCCTGCGTTATTCACCTGTTCATACAAGTTCATACAATACAAGTTTATACTGTTCATACAATAACATATGATTTGGTAGTCTTACTAAACATGCTTAGGGCATTACTCCACACAGAGGCACCAAAACAGAGGACTTTTTTTTTTTAACAAAAATAGAATTTTTTAAAAAGAAACAAATAGTTATTATGAAAAAATAAGAAATGTTTAAAAATTTAATGATAATTTTAAAAAATAAAGTTATTTCATAACTACTTTTTGGAAATAGCAATCATATAAGGAGATGGGTGCAATAATATCTTTAGGCTTAAGTTCCCTAAAGATCTCAGTCTGGGCCCTGATCTTAGGGGTGTCTTTACAGGAATTGAACATCATGATCAGACTTTACTCCACAGTTTTTATAGCTCTATTCAAAAATCTGTGTATGATTAGGACAAGTTTGCCCTGGAAAGTGGCATATTTTATCACTTATCTCCAAACTTGGTTTCCATCCCCCTTCCTGTCTCCCATGTAAATCATGTGGGTAGTCCAAGGATGTCCAGTGAATCTTATTTTTCTTAATGTTCTTTCCATGTATTCTGTTTGCAGTCACTATAACTGACATTGTTTTTGAAGTAAAGTTGTTCTCTCATTTCCACCTTTTATTACGTGTCATTGAGTGAGTTACTTAACCCCTTTGTGACTCAGTTTTGTCATCATACAACTGGGATTTATACCATACTGACTGCATAGGACTTTTGTGGGGATGAAATGAGATAATGTATTGATATAAGTACCTGACACCATAATAAAAGCTTAATAAATATTGGCCATTGTTGTTCTTATTCTTCAATGTCTTTTATTTTCATAGGTACAGCTTATTTATACTCTTTTCCAGATAGAAATATTTAAATGATATAAATCACAAAGCCACTGATCCTGAAAACAATGAAGTCCCTGTGCCAGGAAGAAGTAGAAATCATGACATATTTGAAGAAGATTAAGAAACAGAGTTACCATATCTAGAAAGAAAAAGCTCCACTTCTGAGAAGTGGAAAAAAGTCAAATTCAAAGAGGAGGGCAAGAGACAATTGGGACATCAAGAGAAGGTAGCAGGACCAGGAGAAATGAGACTAAGGGAAGGTGATAGCACCAGCACTGACATTTCTGGTGACTTTGCAGAAATATGGTTTAAAGTTCACTAGGCAAGATGGAAGAATCTTAAGACAATGTCTCAGATATAAAAGAAGTGTGAGACATCATGAATCAGGATTGGGCATATTTCCAGAAGTTGGGTTTAGAAACAGTAAGAAAAATTGTCATAAACGATAATACTAGTGACCTAAACACCATGCAGCATTAGAATAAAAACATTTTCACAAGCCAGAGGAAAAACTGGCAAATGTGGGATTTTTTTAAATGGAGGGATTGAAGAGAGTATGTTATAAAGAAATAATAAAATAAGTAGGCAATATTTTAAAAGAATAACCTATTCACAAAAGCCTTGCCACCTAAAACCAATTATCTCCTAAGAAATTAAAAAATAAATATCACTTCATAAGACAAAAGAAAACACAGAAGAAAGCCAGTGCTTTCCCCAGCCTTAATAAGAAAATACAAACACAGAAAATAACACAATGGCATTACAGTATTCCTCATTACAAAGTGTCAGTTCTGGGGTCTGACACTTATACAGTGCAAAATTTTAAAAAAATTATTCTCTTTACTGCACTGGGTGAATTATGAACTATAGAAATTAATAAAAGCAAATGAAATAAATGAAAACAACTGACAATTTAAGGCTGCTCACCTGTTGCCTTAGGGTGGTGAGTAATGTAATGATGTCAATTAAGGAAGAGTTCTTTATTCCCATTCAGGACTCCTGCCCAAAAAATGATTAGAATTTTCCTCAATGCTATCTTTCAAATGATTATTTGAAGTCATCATGTCGCAACAGTTGCCTTTAGTCATTAGTTTAAATTCTGCCTGCCATTTTCCATCCCAGAAAAATAAGCAAAGCAAAACATTTTTTTTCTTCAAATGTAGCAACATAAGCAGGTCCCTGGAAACAGAAGGATTTCCCTTCTTTTTCATCTTTTCTCATCTTATCCTTCCCTACCATAAGGTCATATTAACCTTTTCTAGTTGACCCCATCACCAACCCCTTCGTTATGGAGTGCCACTAGAAAACTCATAGTGACCAAGGTTACTAAGATTTCGGAAAAATAGAGGTCATTTAGATCCCATCTTTTTCCATTTAGTGTCACGTCTCTTACAACATTCTCTGCTTATAACCCTTGAAGTTTAATCAAAAGAAGACTACACAAAAGAATATATGCTCACTGAAATAAATGTAATATTCTAGAACCTAAGACATATTGACTGTCGAGCATTGTATTGGTGACTCTCTTTAGGAAAGGTGTTTGAGAGATTGTAAACAGAAGGAATATGGTCTAATTTTCTAAATTACAAAATGTATGACCCAAGTTAACACAGATTTTTTCAATAAAGTAGAATTCTTCAAAGTTTGAGGTAGTATACAGGTATGACAAAAGAATTACTGTGGTCTTATTCTGCAAAACTTATAGTGCATCTACTACATGTCATATATTAATCTAAAAAAAAATCCAACTTCCTCATCTTTAAACAAATTATGATCTAAGAAGACAAATATACACAAATGGAAAATTTGAATTCAACCTGTTAAACACCATGAGAGGTGTGAGGGTCAGGAAAGACTTATTATTCCCTTATCCAACAGGTCCTGCATGAGCTGAGTCTTAAACTATGAGTAGAATATAGCCAGTTGGAAAGGGAGGTGAGAAAGGGTTTTCCATGCAGAAATGTCATGATCAAGGACAGAGTGCAAAAACATCTTCATGAGAGCAACCAAGAACTATAAGCAGTCTGTGTTGCTGAAACATAAAATATGAGCAGGAGAGGAGCCTTGAGCAGTGGGTAGGAACGGTGGAGTTGTGTCTCACAGTATGCAGTCATTGAAGGGCTTAAGTAACGAGAATAAAGTGAGATTTTGCTTTCATCAAAATCTCTTTGGGAGTCATGCAAAATAAGGATATTGAGTGTGATTGATTGAACCATGCTATTGTTCACAATGCTTCACTCATTTCCTGTGATACACTCCATGGAGCTATGGAGTAAGACTCCAACTCAAAAAATAAAAATTTATATGCTCAATATACTATCCTATGTGAATTTCGGTGCCTATTAGAGTTCTTAATTTTCCCACCCCCTGAGGTTAGACTTGAGTTTGACCAGTGAGATATGGGCAGGAATTATAGTGTGCCATTTCCAAGATGAGACTTCAAATGAGGAGTTGACAGTTTTCTCCAGGCCTCTTTAGAATTCCTCCTCTGCCATAAGAACAGTTACTAATTAGCCATTCTTCTTTCAGTCTCAGTTCCAAATTGACAAACCTGACCCCAAAACTAAAAGCCATCCAAGCCCAGCTGAATTCAAACTGCAGCAGATCTACAGATTCATGAGCCTGAAATAAATGTTTGTTATTTAAGTCACTAAGGCTCATGGGTCATTTGCTATGCAACATCAATGGGAGTGAGACTGGATTAATACAGAAAGATAAAACAAGAAACAGGAGGATCAATTAAGAGAATATGGCTATAGATCAGGAAAGATGTGATCAAGATTTGAATATTGCAGTAATACTATACAAATGAGAAGAAAAAGGATGAAACTGGAGACAGATGTTTTACAAGAAAGCTTAGCTTTGACAATTGAATACTGTGCAGTAAGAAGAGAGAATAACAACTTAAGAATGACTCTCAGTGTTTTGGAATAGATAAGTAAATGACTGATAGTGCCATTTATCCAAAACCTTTTTTAAAAAGTTTATTCATTACTTCCAACATATTTATTGGGAGCCTATATCTTGCCAACCCACAGGCTAGGTACTGAATATAAATGCTCAATAGATCAAAAAGTTATCTTCCTTCAAAGAGTTTACATTCTAGTTGGGGATATATTCACATAAGTAAACAAATAAGTAAGCATAGACGTATTTAAGCACTACAATAAAATATAATTTTAAAAATAGCTAATCAACTGAGGAGGGGGTCTCTTTCACTCAGGGAAGTCAACAAAACTCTTTCAAGAATTGTCTTCTAGGGATTTGATCAAGAATTAGTTACCTACTCCAGTGTACATATAAGGGTGTCTCCTGCATTTTCTTCTAAGATTCTTATAATTTGAGGTATTATATTTGGGTCTTTAATCGATTTAGATTTTATTTTTGTATATGATGATAGGTAGGTAGGGGTCAAGTTTCATTTTTCTGCAAGTGGTCAGCCAGTTTTCCTAGCATCATTTGCTAAATAAGGTCTCCTTTCCTCAGTGGTTGTTACTGATGGCTTTGTCAAAAATGAGTTAGTTGAGAGACCAGTTTTCTGCTTCCGAAATCTCTATCCTGTTTCATTGTTCTATATGCTTGTTCTTGTACCAGTATCAGGCTGTTTTGATTATTGTAGCCTTACAGTAAAGTTTAAAGTCTGAAAGTGTGTTACCTCTTGCTTTGTTTCTTTTGCTGAGGATTGTTTTGCTACTCGTATTCTTTTGTGTTTCCATATGAATTTCCATATTGTCATTTTCAGGTCTGAGAAGAATAATGTTGGTAATTTGGCGAGTACTGTATTGATAGAGAAGTGGGACCTCATCAAACTGAAAAGCTTTTATTCAGCAAAAGAAATAATCAACAGAGCAGGGAGACAATCACAGAATGGGAAAAAACATTTGCTAACTGTATACATGACAAAGATCTAGCACCCAGGATCTACAGAAACTCAAATGAGCCAAAAAGAAAAAAAGCAAACAGACCTATTAAAAAGTAGAGAGAGTTCATGAATAGACACTTCTCAGAAGAAGGCATATGAGGAGACTACAGATACATGAAAAAATGCTCAACTTCACTAATTATAAGAGAAATGCAAATGAAAAACACACTGAGATACTGCCTTACCCCAGCAAGGAGGGCCATCATTAATAAATCAGAAAGCAATAGATGGTAGCATAGGTGCGGAGAAAAGGGGACACTTTTACATTGTTGGTGGGAGTGTAAACTTGTCTAATCTCTTTGGAAAATAGTGTGGTGATACCTAAGGAAACTAGAAATTGACTTTCCCAACAAACCAGCAATTCCCCTCCTGAGAATATACCCAGGAGGAACACAGATCATTGTACACACACACACACACACACAGAAGACACCTGTTCACGCATTTTTGTTGCCTCAGTATTCAAAAATAGCAAAAACATGGAACCAACCCTTACGCCCATCAAAAGTAGACTGGATAAAGAAAATGTGTACATATACATGGTGGGATATTATGCATCCAGAAAGAAGGACAAAATCTTTAGACTTCCCTGTAAATTGAGTACAATTGGAGATAATCATCCTTAGCAATCTATCACAGAAACAAAGAACCTAAAACCACATATGCTCACTCATAAGTGTGACCTGAACATTAATCACGAAAACACCAAAGAGGGATCTGCAGTCGCAAGACACTGCCAGGGAGGGCGGACGGGTGGACAAGTAACAACAGAAAGGTATCTGATCCTGAGTCAGAGAGAGTAAAGATCAGTCAGAGGTCCAAACTACATCTGCACGTCTATTACTTATGTGCCTAATCCTGTATCCCACATCTTTATAATACAGTTAAAAAAAAAATGTCTTCTGAGCTGAGGCCAGATGGGCAATAATGAGCTGCTGAACAGGCAGCTGCTATGCTCTCTAGGAAGAAGGTATGGAGTGGCATAAAAGCCCCAGGGCAAGACAGAGCTTGAAGTTTGCTATGAGATTGGTTCCTGAAAGGAAGCTGGTTTTAAAAATCCCAGGAGTGGGGATGGCGGTTGGGGGATATGTATTTGGCTGTAGAAAGCTTTAATTTAAGATTTCCATGAAGTAATTAGGCAGAGATATCCAGAAAATACCAGGCAAAAGCTAGAGGCCCCAGGGTAGGCACAGGTAAGGGCTAGTGATGAGAACCTTGACTCATCACACTGTAGGTGGTGGCTCTATACATAAGAGTGCTGGATAATTTTAAAAGTGAAAAGTACAGTTGTCCTAAGAACAAATCCTAAGGATCATAGATATTTTTAGGATTTTCAGAGGGAGGTAAGTCCAAAAAAGGAGACTGAGAAGAAAATCTAAGAACTAAGAGAGTGAAGTGACAAATTCACACATATTTATCAGGGTTGTTGTTTGTTCTTTCAGCATCCTACAACAGAACATATTTATCTTTATTCTCATGGGCCTCCAGGGTAGCTGCCCATCGACTGATCTAGGCTATGTGAGGCTAGACCCCAGGCCTCACACTGGTTTCGGGTCTTCTTCCCATGTCTTCATTCTGGGGCCCTGGCTGTAGGGTCAGCAGTTGCCTCTAAAAAGTTTTTGTAATGGCAGATCACAGAGGTGGGATTTACTCCAACAGACCTTAGCTAGAAACTGGTATATACTCACTCTGCCAGCATTTCAGCGGGCAAAACAAGTCACACATCCCAGGCCAACATCAATGTGGCAAGGAAGTCTATCTTGCCTATTCTAGAGTGAAATAAAAGGCACATAGCAGAGGGCTCAGATATGTAATTTTAATTCAAGGAAAGTGGGAAGAATTAACAACAATGCTGTAAGCTACCACATGAAGAAAATAATTTCAAGAAGGAGAAGAAGATCATCAGGCCCAGGTTGTGCAGATGTGTCCAGTCACATGAGGACTGAACAGGCATCATCATATTGGTCTAAAATATGTATTGCTGATATTACTGGTAGGAGTGGATCTCAGAGAATAGTAGAGATGAAAGCTAAGGAACAAATAGCAGGAGAAGAAATGATAGTAAGTTACTCGCATATGCCTGCATATTAAAAGAAGAGAAAGCAAAATTAAATAAGACTATTTTGTTAGGTTGGTTGTTTGCTTGTTGGTTTTTGGGATATGAGAAATGAGAATATGCTTTTTTTTTATTTTTTGAGTTGGAGTTTCACTCTGTCATCCAGACTGGAGTGCAGTGGCTGCTCCTGGCCACCACAGCCTCGACCCACTGGGCTCCGGCGATCCTTCTGCCTCAGCCGTCCAAGTAGCCAGAACTACAGGTGCACGTTACCATGCCCGGCTCATTTTTTGATGTATTGTAGAGAAGAGGTCTCACCAAGTTGCCTAGGTGGGTCTCGAACCCATGGGCTCAGGCAATCCTCTTACTTCAGCCTCCCAAAGCTCGGGATTACAGGCTGAGCCACTGAGACCGGCTTAAGAATATGCTTTTTCACCAACACTATCATCAATAACTTTTACTGAGGGTTTACTCTGTGGCATACACAGTTTTAGGAGCTCTACATACATTGTTTTATTTAATCCTACAATAAACCCATGAGATAATACTATCTTATCCATTTCATTTCACAGCTGAGATAACTGAACACATAGACTAAGTGCATGATCCAAGATCAGAAAGCTGATGATGGTTTTAGAGCCTTGCTACTCAAAGTGTGTCTATAGACTAGCAGCCTTGGTACCATCTGGGAATTTGTTAAAAATTCAGAATCTGGGAGAAGCGGCAAGATGGCGATGGGGCAACCCAGTCTCTGAAGCCCTCTGCAAAGGAGATCTGCAGTGGGTCTCTGACTCTTGCCCCGGGGGGTTGTGAACCCCAACATCGCAGCCTGCTCTTCATACGGAGCTCGGCCATTGCCACCGCTGGGACATCACAATGGACTGGACAGTCACTGTGGCACAAATGGTGCCACCGCCGCCGCAGCCCCTCTCCCCACTGCTGCTGCCGTGGCCTCCGAGACGGCCGTAGCACATCACACCACCTGGGCCCGAGGCGATCCACACCAAACCCCTTCAGGGAAGATGCTCCGGGTTCGCTGCCACCTCTCCTGAGACCGAGACTGTCCTGCCCACCCACCGTAAGGCTCCAGCCATCTTGTTCCTGTCCGGCCCCACCCCCTCTGGGGCGAGCAGCTGAGATAGCACC
>NW_007006083.1:333567-338694 GCF_000164805.1 Carlito syrichta
AAATCAGACCTGAAAGGACATTGGACTTAAATGAAATGTCTCAGAGTGTGTTTCATTGATGCTGTTAGTTTAATGACTTAATTCTATTCCTACTGTATTGTTCCTTTTTACAAACCATATCATTGTATAGAGGAACAGCACACTAACAAGGCGGTTGGTTACCTTGTATGTTAGCATCACTATATGTTTTATTTTTATTTTTTATTTTTTGTATGAGAGTTGGTCCGTCTGTAGCTATGGTCTATTGTTTTTATCTGTTACAGTATAGGCCTCTCTCTCTATTTGTAGGCACACTCGTTTGTTTCCCCCCTTACTCCTCTATCTCTCCATTTACCTCTTCAACCCACTATCTGCTCCATTCTCTCCCCTCTGCTATCCACATTTTATTTCAGGGAGTAAACCTACAGCCCCACTGCATGGACAGATTTCAGATAATGTGGGAAATGGGTTCCACATTATCCACACACCTGTCAGCGAATACCAGGACCTGCAGACAGATTTTGAATCACAGCTCCCCCCTTAAGTAAATCTCAAAACTGCAAAAAGGACCACCTCCAACCTACAGTGCAACTCCAGAATTGAACAAAGTAAGAGGACATACATAAAGAATAGGAGATTGAACAAACAGAAGTAAAACCAATCCCTTACCCCTGAATAACAGAATTAAAGAAGACGGTGACGTGGAGGGAAGGAAAAAGTAGGGAGGGGGAAAAGCCACACAAATGAAGAAAAACCAAAAAAAGAATATAGGTCTCACACAGACTCCTAGGAAATCAGACACTGAGAAAACAGATTCTGGAACACAAACAACGAAGAGTCCCCAGAAAGACTGGTTACATGCAACAAACCCAGACATCAAGACATTAATGGAGAGAATTAAAAAATTGAGGAGAGACAAGAGGAAAATAGGAAGGAGCTGATGTCAGAAATGACAGCAGTAAAGAATACTGTGATGGAAATTAATAACAGACTAATAAGCATGGAAAGCAGAATCAGCCAAGCAGAAGAAAGAATCTCAGAGCTCGAAGACCAAAACACAGAACTAACCCAAACTGTCAAAAGCATAGAAAAGAAGCTCAAAAAGACAGAACACAAAACCTGCAAGAGATGAATGATCACTTCAAGAGACCAAACCTAAGAGTAATTGCGCTTCCTGAGGCAGAGAGAGAAACAGAAGCCACACTGTAACAAACATTTCATGAAATCATTCAAGAAAACTTCCCACATCTCATTAAGGATAAAAAATTCAAACACAAGAGATTCAGAGAACCCCTGCAAGACAACAAATGAGAAGATCAACTCCCAGACACATAATAATTCTCCTAAACAAAGTAGTTATAAAAGGAAATATCCTAAAGGAAGCAAGAGAAAAAGGCCAGACTACCTACCAGGGAAAACCAATTAGAATAGCAGCAGATTTATCCACAGAAACCCTTCAGGCCAGGAGAGCCTGGAGCCCTATCTTCAAAGTTCTAAAAGATAAACAATTTCAACCAAGAAAAACCTACCCAACCAAACTAAGCTTCATTAGTGAGGGAGAATTGAAATCTTTTCCAGATATCCAATCCCTAAGAACCTACGCTGCCACCAGACCACCTCTACAAGAAACACTTAAGAAAGTACTGAACACAGAAGAAAAAGAAAAAGAACAAAAGCATTCTTCACAAGAGTATAGGCAAAAGATTAAAAACACACATGAACCAACTCCAAAACCCAAAGAAAGACAACAAATAAGCAGAAACAACTCTGTAAGAACATTATGACAGGGATCAACTCTTGCATTTCAATTATTAACCTAAATGTGAACGGACTAAATGCACCACTGAAAAGACACAGAATGGCAAAATGGATAAAATATCATCAGGCAACAATCTATTGCCTTCAAGAGACTCACCTCACTAGAAAGGGCACCCACAGACTCAACGTAAGAGGATGGGAAACAAACGTTCAGGCGAACGGAATACAAAAGAAAGGAGGAGTAGTGATCTTAATTTCAGACAAAAAACCCTTCAAGCTATTAAAAATCAAAAAAGATACAGAAGGCCACTACATAATGATAAAAGGCTCAATCCATCAACAAGAAATATCTATCCTAAACATATATGCACCCAACATAGGTGCGCCAACTTTCATAAAGCAACTTCTTGGAAAACTAAGGAAAGATATCAACTCTAACACCATCATAACTGGGGACTTTAATATCCCACTCACAGCCCTAGACAGATCATCAGGACAAAAAATCAGCAAGGAGATCCGGAACCTCCATGTGACTCTGGACCAAATGGACTTAACTGATGCCTACAGAACACTCCATCCAAAGACCACAGAATACACATTCTACTCATCACCACATGGAACGTATTCTAAGATTGGCCATGTAATTGGCCATAAATCAAGAATAAGCAAATTTAAAAGGACCGAAATTCTACCATGCACCTTCTCGGACCACAGTGGAATAAAAATAAACATTGACACCAACAAAGTCCCCGCAAAGCCCACAAAGACATGGACACTAAACAGCATGATGCTAAACAACTCCTGGATCAACGATGAAATCAAAACAGAGATTAAAAGAAACCTGGAAAAAAATGAAAATGAAGAAAAATCTTACCAAAATCTCTGGGTGCCCTGAAAGCTGTAGTAAGAGGGGAATTTATATCCCTACAAACACACATGAAGAAAATGGAAGGAACAGAAATTCACAACCTAACAAGCGACCTAAAGAAGCTGGAAAAGCAAGACCACAAAACCCTAATTTCAGCAGAAGAATCCAGATCACTAAAAATAAAAGCCCAAATCCAGGACATAGAAGACAAAAAGATAATACAAAAAATCAATGAAACAAAAAGCTGGTTCTTCTAAAGGATAAACAAGATCGATGGTCCCCTAGCTAGACTGACCAAGAAAAAACGAGAAAAAAACCACATAAGCACAATCAGAAACACAAAAGATGAAGTCACGTCTGGCCCTGAAGAAATACAAAAGATCATTAGAGACTACTACGTACACTTGTATGGAAACAAACTTGAAAACCTTAAGGAAATGGAAGACTTTCTGACGTCACACAACCTACCTAGGTTGGAACAAGAAGAAATTTAGACCCTAAATAGACCAAAAACAATCAAGGAAATCGACTACATAATAAGAAAACTTCCTACAAAAAAAAACCCTGGTCCAGATGACTTTCCAGCAGAATTCTACAAGACATTCAAGGAGGAGCTGATACCAATCCTACTGAAGGTATTCCAGGCAATTGAAAAAGTTGGAACTCTCCCCAAATCATTTTACAAAGCCAACATCACATTGATACCCAAGCCAGGTAAACATTCAACAAAGAAAGAGAACTATAGGCCATTATCTTTGATGAACATAAATGCTAAAATTCTCAACAAGATCCTAGCAAACTGGATTAAACAACACATCTCAAAAGTCATCCACCATGACCAAGTAGGCTTCATTCCTGGGATGCAAGGCTGGTTCAACATTCGTAAAACCATAAATGTAATTAAATACATCAACAGATGTCAAAACAAAAACCACATGATCATATCATTAGATGCAGAAAAAGCTTTTGATAAAATCCAGCACCTCTTCTTGATAAAAACCCTTGAACATCTAGGCATACGGGGAACATACCTCAAAAAAGTAAAAGCCATCTATGAGAAACTCACAGCCAGCATACTCCTAAATGGACAAAAATTGGAACCATTTCTCCTGAAAACTGGAACAAGACAAGGATTCCCACTCTCACCCCTCCTGTTCAACATAGTATTGGAAGTCCTGGCTAGAGCAATCAGAGAAGAGGAGGCAATCAGAGGTATTCAAATAGGAAAAGAGGAAGTCAAGTTATCTCTCTATGCAGATGATATGATTGTGTACCTCGAAAACCCAAGAGAATCTGTCAAAAGCCTCCTTACATTGATAAAGGCCTTTGGCAAAGTCTCAGGATACAAAATAAATGTACAAAAGACAATTGCATTTCTTTACACCAATAATAAACAAACAGAAACCCAAATAAAAATCACAATTCCATTCACAATAGTCACACACACAAAAAAAGAAATACCTTGGCATCTTCCTAACCAGAGATGTGAAAGACTTTTACAATGAAAATTACAAAACACTGCTCAAAGAAATCAAAGAGGACACAAACAAGTGGGAAAATATCCCATGCTCATGAATCGGAAGAATCAACATTGTGAAGATGTCCATCTTACCTAAGGCAATCTACAAATTCAATGCAATACCCATTAAATTACCAACAACATTCTTCTCAGACCTAGAAAACACAACACAGGAATTCATATTGAAACACAAGCATCCAAGAATTGCCAGAACAATTCTCAGCAAAAAAAACAAAGCAGGTGGTATCACAATACCAGACTTCAAACTTTACTATAAAGCTACAATCATCAAAACAGCTTGGTATTGGTACAGGAACAGGCATATAGATCAATGGAACAGAATTGAGATTCCAGAAGCAAAACCTCAATTTCTCAACCAACTCATCTTCGACAAAGCCTCCACCACCTACCACTGGGGAGAGGAGAACCTATTCAGTAAATGGTGCTGGAAAAACTGGCTGACCACATGCAGAAGATTGAAACAGGACCCCTATCTATCCCCATGCACAAAGGTTAACTCCAAATGGATCAGAGACCTAAATGTAAAACCTCAAACCTAAGAACCTTAGAAAAGGAAGGAAATACCCTCATGGAAATTGGAACTGGCATCCAATTCCTGTACAAAACCCGAAACCCAGAGGTCATAAGAGAGAAGATAGACAAGTGGGACCTTATTAAACTGACAATCTTCTGCAAAGCTAAAGAAACCATCAAGAGAGCAGGGAGACAGCCTACAGACTGGGAAAAAGTATTTGTCAGCTCTAGGTCTGACAAAGGCTTAACATCCTGGATCTACAAGGAACTGAAACGTACTGAAAAGAAGAAAACAAACAACCCCATTATAAAATGAGCAAAAGATATGAACAGACACTTCACAAAAGAAGACATCCTAGCAGCCAACAAGCACATGAAGAAATGCTCAACCTCACTAATCATCAGGGAGATGCAAATCAAAACCACACTGAGATACCACCTAACTCCAGTCAGAATGGCAATTATCAAC